>NC_057810.1:14745920-14746546 GCF_018294505.1 Triticum aestivum
AAACAAAAAAACTAAAAAAGTGTTTTCAAATTTGAAAACTAATGGCACTAACAGAAAGTTTATAATTTTCCTAAAACTAAAAGCAAAAACAATTAAAAATAAAGCAAAAAACAAAAGAAAACAAATAATGCAGAAAACAAAACAAAAAAACCGGAAAATAAATAAATATAGCAACAATAAGTAAAGAAAAAAATGCCTCCTACTGGGCCCCCACGGCCTGAATACGACATGAAACCCTACTATGGGCCAGGATTCAGGCCCGCAGTAGGCCCATAAGGCCCATCAGGCAAAGCAATAGCAAGTAGGCCCGAAAGCCTGCGGTGGAGAGGAGCTCGAGAGGGGTGCGGCAGTGGGGCTTATAAACCACTGCGCGCCCCTCTCAACTAGCGAGGTGGGACTAAACTTTGGCCCCGAGGCGGGCAGCACAGGGGCCTTTGGTCCCGGTTGGTGGCACCAACCGGCACTAAAGGGGGAGGCATTAGTCCCGGTTGGTGCAATCAACCGGTACCAAAGGCCGCCGGTCCCTGCCCTTTGGGCTGCCGAAAAAGAGGCCCTTGGTCCCGGTTGGTGGCACCAACCGGGACTAAAGGGGGCATTAGTCCCGGTTTGTGCCACCAACCGGGACT
>NC_057810.1:14746796-14751695 GCF_018294505.1 Triticum aestivum
GCCGCGCGCCGCCCCGCCGCCCCTGCAATTTCCATAGCAATTTTTTGCATTTTTTTGTGTATATATATGTGTTTGTATGTGTATATATATATGTGTACATGTTCATAGTATTTTTTTTCATAAGTGTATTTTTTTTGTTCATTGCATTTTTTTCATATATATAATGTATATATGTATGTGGTAGCTATATATATGATGAATGGATGTGGTTGTATATATATATGTATGTATGCATATAATGTTCATTGCATTTTTTATTTAGGTTGTTAGTAGATATCGATTTTAGGTTAGTGCATTTTAGGTTAGTGTAGAGGAGAAAGTAAAATAAGGAAAAGGAAGAAAAGAGGAAGAAGGAAGAAGGAAGAAAGAAGAAGAAAAAGAATGAGAGGAAAAAGGAAAATAAGAAGAGGGAGAAGAGGAGAGGAAGAAGAGGAGAAATAAATAAGAAGAGGAAAAAAGAAGAAAAATAAGAGGAGAAGAAGAAAGGAATAGAGGAGAAGAAGAAAAAATAGAAAAAAAATTCTATTTTTTCTTCTTCTCCTCTATTCCTTTCTTATTCTCCTCTTTTTTTTTCTTCTTCTTCTTCCTTCTTCCTTCTTACTCTTTTCTTCCTTTTCCTTAATTATTTTCCTTTCTTGTCGTTGTCGCGTCGTTGTCGATATAACCCCCTCGAGATAACTTCGACATGAGGGGCGGTCGATATATATACCCCCCCTCGGCCCTCTCACTCGACCAAAACTCTCGAGGACACCCAAACCCTAGAGAGAAAACGATGTTGGTCTCCTACCCCCTCCCGCCGCGCCCCTACCCGACAAATTAACTCTCTCGAGGCCACCCAAATTTACCAAGTTAAAAGAGCGTTGTCGTCGAGGCCACCCCAAACCTTTGAAGCGTTGTTGTGTCGAGGCGACCCCAAACCCTAGAGAAGCAGCATCGAGGCCACTAACATGATTCCTTATTGTGATTAGCTAGCTAGTTCTACGTCTGCCACTAATATATATATATATATATACATATATATATATATATAACCATCTTTACCATGTTTGAATAATAATTGACATGTTGTAAATATTTGCAGAAACTATGGAGCACTGCCGAGACGAAGAAACAGAAGCGATATTGGGGGACATAATCGCAAATGGAAGGGATGAAGTTGCGTCATTTCTCGTCGACACCGTTGGTCAGCTGGAAGAACTGGGTGAAGAAGAGGGCTATGTTCATGATGGCTTCGGCCCATTAATGCCGGTACAAGAAGAGGACTATGTTCATGATGGCTCCGGTGACACAATGGAGGTACAAGAAGGAGACCGTGCTGACTGCTCCGGTGACCGAACCGAGCCCCGCCAGGTATATATATATTAGTTAAGCTCGTGCTGACTAGTTAATTGATGCTTCCATTGTTTTGGTATATTTACACATATTAATTACTCTCGTCTTTCTTCCTTATAATTTCTAGACCTCCGGATCGAGCACAACTTCGGTAAGGAGACGAGGCCCGAAGCAAAAGTTGAGCTCGGATGAAAAGTTTGAGATCATAGAAATCGCGCCCGACGGCGAACCGATTGAACCCATCCGGACAAGGAAGGCATTTTCTGCTCAGTGCGGGGTTCTTATTAGGGAGAAGATCTCGATCAGCATCCAGCAATGGTATGAGCCTAAGGAGGAAGACCCTGAGGTGTCTTATGTCAATGATATGTAGAAAGAATATCTTTGGACTGAGCTGAAGGCAAATTTCACCCTACTGCCAGAGGAGGATCCGGAGAAGGCAGTTAAAGAGCAATTAATCAAGTCTTGTGCTCTTAAGAAGATGGAAACCCTAATGAGGAGGTGGAGGAAAGAGCTGAACCAGTTTGTTGAAAAAAAAGACACCAGAATTCATCGGCAAATATGAGAAGATCAAAGATCACTGGCCTGCATTTGTGGCCCACAAGACATCGGAAAAGAGTAAGAAGATGTCGGAGACAAACAAGAAAAATGCTGCGAAGAAGAAGCTTCACCATCGCACGGGGTCAGGTGGCTACCTGCAAGCCCGTCCTAAGTGGTCCAAGGCTGAGAATGATCTGCTTGAAAAAGGGATCGAACCAGAGACAATGAGATGGCCAGACCGTTGCCGGACTTGGTTCTTCGGGTCTGGCGGAACCTTGGACCCTGTAACAGGGTTTTGCCAGTGGACGGACGAGCAACTGGAAATACCTGTCAAGAACCTTCGACACTATATCGATGCAGCGCAGCGAGGGACGTTCCTTCCAAATAGGGAGAAGGACGAGCTCACAATGGCCCTTGGGAATCCTGAGCACCCTGGACGGACAGGACGCACGCCAGGCTCCATTCCGTGGAAGGTTGGTTTTCCGGACGCAGGGGGTTACAAAACCCACGATAGGAGGAAGAAACTGGAGCAGGACCAACTGCAGGCGCTGCACGAAAGGTTAATGGGGCTAGAGGATCGAGAAGAGGAACGAGAAGCAGCAGATCGCAGCAAACGACCTGCCGAAGCTTCCCCCGAAGGTACCCCGCCATCTCAGCGGAGAAGCAGCGTGGCTTCCATCGAGCTGCTTTAGCCGGAGCATGTCTTGACGGCTCCTGCCAGCTATCCCGTGGATGGTATCACGGAGTCTCAAAATTGCCACATTATGGCGCGATGGATGAATTTGAAGGTCAAGGCGGCTGTTGGCCAAGTTTATCCTAGTGGACCCGGCACAACTTATCACTGTGAGCCGATTCCAGAAGGATATCCTAAGGTGATGGGATGAAATAATAGAGGGATATGAGGACCTCCTACTTGAGCACCCTACCAGTGAAGGGCAGACTAGGCTGGGTTGTGCTCTGAAGACTCCATGCCTATGGCAGAAGGAGCTCATCAACCTTCTGAATTGGACGCCTCCGCCTCCTCCTCCTCCTCCGGTGAGTGACGATCAGGGCACGCGTGGCGGCACTCCGCCTCCTTCTCCGGCGTGTGGCGGCACTCCGCCTCCTTCTCCGGCGCATGGCGGCACTCCGCCTCCTTCTCCGCATGCGCCGGCGCTCCCAAGCAGCCAGAAGCCTCCTCCTTCTCCGCCTCGCTAGCAAGGGAGGAAGAGACCCGCCGCCGCTCCGGCTGCTCCGGCGCGTCGTACTCCTTCTCCTCCGCCTCGTAAGCAAGCACGAAAGAAGACAGACGCCGCAGCCGCTCCATCTGCTCTGGCGTCTAGCAGCACAACCAGAGGCGGGAGGCAATACAAATATGGTCCATCGTCTCTCAAGCCTCTAGAGAAGTTACCGTATGAGAGGTCCGAGGAGGAAAACGATATGATTGTGCGGACCCACGTGAAGGAGTTCTTTAAAGGGGTGAAAGCAAAGAGACATCCACCTCCGGAGGAGAAGGTAGATCCGGTGAAAGCAAAGCGCACTATCGATGCCCTGAGGAAACCACCAAAGTCTCCACCGAGAACCAACTATGAGCGCATTACTGATCAGACATATCTCCAAGCCCAGCGGTCGGGAACTACTGTCAGTGCTAAAAGGTCAAAAGAACGAGCAAAGGGGAAAAAATTGCCCAGCTCGGCGAACAAGCACAACAATCGTGCCCCCCGCTCAATGTGTCTAATGCTCCGGGGACGGTGGCCGGTTATGGCAATCTTGAAGATTACCTGCCTGACGATGCACTTCCTGATTTCTTGGAGGTTGACGAACACAGATACGAGTACGGGAAGCCTCTCGCCAAAGATGAAAAATCTCTGACAACAATGATGCGAAGATTCCATAATTGGTACATGGAAACCTGCAGAGATTCTGAGGGTACGAATGCTTTGTATCTGCATATTAAAGAGGAGCACGATCTCGTTGCAAATGATCTGTTGATTGTTCCATTTGATGAGTTCTTCGCGTTCTTCAATCAAAAGGCCCTCGATAAACGAATGGTCTTTTGCTACTGTCTGTAAGTACTATTTCTGTCATTAAGTCTCTATATATAGCTCGGCTCTTTCATTTCATGTATTTATAATTAATTATCCTCAATATATTATGCAGATTGAAGATCGTCGAGTGCAAAAAACAGGAAATTTATGACATTGGGTTCATTAACACAAATATCATAGATGAATTTCTCGTTAAAAAGGACATCAAAGAGGCCGAGGACAACGTGCTACAATCGTTGATCAAAAATCAAAACAAAAATACCATACTCTTTCCTTACAACGGCTAGTGAGTGTTACTGTCGTGTGCATATTCGGTTTCCCTTATTACTCGAGCGAGGTTATAGTTATGTAATTGATGAGTTATGCATGCGTGCGCAGGTACCACTATATTCTTCTGGAGATTAAGCTTGAGCATGGACTAGTAACCGTCTTAGACTCGAGATGGAAAGATCGCAAATCCTATGCGGACATGACTGAAATGCTCAGCAAGTAAGTTCAAAAGATCATTATCGCACCATATCGGCAACTTTTTGTTCATTTCCTGATATCTCAAGCAATAATAATTATTTTCTTTGTCTTGCAGGGTTTGGAAACAGTTCACCGCACAAGCTCCGGGACTGCCGAAGGAGCTGAGATATACATACCCGAAAGTAAGTACTACTGGCTAGCTAGTTGCGCGCATCTCCCATTGATTCTATATAGCTATTCTTTCATCAATGCCATTTATAATGCTTCATTATCAGTTTGATTGACCTCTATTTCTCGTAAGGTGCTTGTGGCAGGAAGAAGGGAATGATTTCTGTGGATACTACGTGTGCGAGTTCATCCACAACGCGACTTTGAAAAACAAGCGGGGCTACTCTCAAAGACAATATGAAGTGTGTAAGCAATAATATTCACAATTTCATTTTATTACACCATCATTTCTGTTGAGTTTCATTCATATATATGTATTAATTAACCCCCTTCTTCAAATTAGACGTGGCAGATGCGGAATGAACTC